>NC_057799.1:410406368-410416029 GCF_018294505.1 Triticum aestivum | reverse complement strand
AGGCCGGCGATGACACGTGGCGGCTCCGGACTGGACGGGGCGCGGCGGCGGACGTGTCCGGCGGGGTACGGACGCGTCCGGCGGTGCGGAGGGTTTTTTTAGGGTTTGGACTGCGGTTGTAATTCGGGATGCCCACATATATATAGGTAGAGGGAGCTAGGAGACTCCAAATGAGGTGCGGTTTTCGCCCACACAATCGTGATCGAACGACCTAGAGCATGGAAGAGAGTTTGGTGGGTTTTGGGCTGGTTTTGGAGGGGGTTTTTGCTGGACACTCAAAATGACTTTGCGGATGCCCGGTTAACCGTTGGAGTACCAAACGACCTCCGAATGAAACGAAACTTGACCGGTAGTCTCCGGGTGGTATATTAAGACCACTTGACAAGCCTCGGTCTATTCCGAGAAAGTTTGACACACGCACACGAAAGAAAACAAGAGAGGTGCACCGGAGGAGATAGGAGCGCCGGATTGGAAAACGGACAACGGGGAAAATGCTCGGATGCATGAGACGAACACGTATGCGAATGCAATGCACATGATGACATGATATGAAAATGCATGACATGACAAAATACAAAACGAAAGACAAAACCCGACAACCGTGGGAAAAACATATCACAAAGCCAGAAATGGCAAGAGTCGGAGTTACAAATATGGCAAGTTACATCCGGGGTGTTACAACACTCCACCACTACGAGAGGATCTCGTCCCGAGATCTAGGACTGAAAGAACTCCGGATATTCGGAACGGAGATGGTCCTCGCGTTCCCAGGTGGCTTCCCGGTCGGAATGGTGCGACCACTTCACTTTCAGGAATTTGATGGACTTGTTGCGAGTCTTGCGCTCAGTTTCTTCAAGAATAGCAACTGGGTGCTCATGATAAGACAAATCTTCTTGGAGGTCAATCTCTTCAAAGTTGATAGTGCGCTCAGGCGTCTTGAAGCACTTGCGGAGCTGTGACACGTGGAACACATCGTGCACGTTCGCGAAGTTTTAAGGAAGCTCAAGTTGATAGGCGAGGTCGCCTCTTTTGCCAATGATCTTGAAAGGACTCACGTATGTAGGGGCATGCTTCCCTTTGATACCGAAGCGATGAGTGCCTTTCATTGGAGAGACGCGGAGGTAGACATGGTCTCCGATCTCGAAGGCCAAATCACGGTGCTTACTATCATAGTAACTCTTCTGGCGCGATTGCGCGGCTTTGAGATTATCACGGATGACTTTACACATTTCTTCAGCTTCAGTGATTAAGTCATTGCCAAGAAGTTGGCGTTCACCAGTCTCTGACCAATTGAGAGGAGTATGGCACTTTCTGCCATAGAGAATCTCGAATGGGGCCTTGCCCGAACTCGCTTGGAAGCTGTTGTTGTAGGAGAATTCAGCATAAGGAAGACAATCTTCCCATTTCATGCCAAAGGAAATGACACAAGCCATGAGCATATCTTCAAGAATTTGATTAACTCGCTCGACTTGGCCACTAGTTTGAGGGTGAAAAGCTGTGCTGAAGCGAATGTTTGTGCCCATGGCCTTCTGGAAGGAGTCCCAGAACTTAGAGGTGAAGATGCTTCCACGATCAGAAGAAATCAATTGTGGAATGCTGTGCAAGGAGACAATTCTGGAGGTGTAGAGCTCTGCCAGCTGAGCTGCTGTGATGGATTCTTTGATAGGAAGGAAATGAGCCACTTTAGAGAGCTTGTCGATGACAACAAAGATAGCATCATTCCCGCGCTTGGACTTGGGAAATCCAGTCACGAAGTCCATTTCGATATGATCAAACTTCCATTCTGGGATAGCAAGAGGTTGGAGGAGACCAGCTGGTCGTTGGTGTTCTGCTTTCACTCTTCGGCAGACATCACATTCATTCACGAATTGAGCAATTTCCCGCTTCATTCGAGTCCACCAATACGACTGCTTGAGGTCATGATACATCTTCGTACTTCCAGGATGAATGGACAGGAGAGAATTGTGCGCCTCGTTCATTATGACTTTCCTTAGATCACCTTTCGGAACCACAATCCGGTCCTCGAAGAACAAAGTGTCTCTGTCATCAATGCGATAGCACTTGTATTTGGAAAGACCCTTGTCGATACCACGTTTCACCTTCTTCACCATGGCATCAAGGAGTTGTGCCTCACGAATTTGATCTTCCAAAGTAGGAGATACTATGAGGTTGGCAAGAAATCCTTGAGGAACAACTTGGAGGTTCAGCTTGCGGAAAGCTTCACAAAGATCCGGTTGGAACGGCTTGAGAATTAAGCTGTTGCAATAAGCCTTCCTGCTTAAGGCATCTACAATGACATTGGCCTTGCCTGGAGTATATTCGATACTCGGATTGTACTCTTGAATCATTTTGACCCATCGAGTCTGCCTGAGGTTGAGGTTGGGTTGAGTGAAGATATACTTGAGACTCTTGTGATCAGTGAAAATGTCCACTTGTCTTCCCAACAAGAGATGTCTCCACGTAATCAATGCATGGACAACTGCCGCCAACTCAAGATCGTGAGTGGGGTAGTTCTTCTCGTTGGGATTCAACTGTCGAGAGGTATAAGCCACAACTTTCTTTTCTTGCATTAACACAGCACCGAGACCTTGGAGAGAAGCATCACAGAAAACTTCATACGGCTTGGATTCATCAGGAGGAGTCAAGACAGGAGTTGTGACTAGTTTCTCATTGAGAGTGTTGAAAGCAACGTCACACTCAGGAGACCAGACATATTTCACATGCTTTTGAAGGAGATTGGAAAGAGGCTTTGCAATCTTGGAGAAATTCTCAACGAATCTTCGGCAATAGCTTGCAAGACCCAGAAAACTGCGGAGCTGCTTGACATTTTGAGGAGGTTCCCAATCCAGAACTGCGGACACCTTCTCGGGGTTAACAGCGATGCCCTTGGCAGAGATGATGTGACCAAGGAAAAGAACTTCATCGAGCCAAAACTCACATTTGGAGAACTTCGCATAGAATTGATACTCTCTGAGCTTGTCGAGCACCAATCGCAAATGTTTGGCATGATCCTGCTTATTCTTGGAGAAGACCAAGATATCATCGAGATACGCCAGAACGAATTCATTGGTATAGGGGTTGAAGATGAAATTCATCATCCGAGAGAACACCGGAGGAGCATTGACAAGGCCGAAAGACACGACAGTATATTCATAAGAACCAAAGCTTGTTCTGAAAGCTGTCTTGGGAATATCTTCTTCACGAATGCGAATCTGATGATAACCCATACGAAGGTCAAGCTTCGAGAAAACTTTAGCCCCTTTGAGTTGCTCAAATAGCTCATTGATGTTGGGAAGTGGATACTTGTTCTTGATTGTCTTCTTGTTCAATGGACGGTAGTCGACACAAAGTCGGTCCGTGCCATCCTTCTTCTTGACAAAAAGAACACCACAACCCCAAGGAGAAGAACTCGGTCTGATCAAACCCAGACGTTCTTGTTCATCGAGCTGTTTCTTCAATTCCTTCAGCTCGTTGGGTCTTGTATGGACGCTTGCAAACGGGTTCAGTGCCAGGCTCTAGTTCGATAACGAACTCAACTGGCCGATGAGGAGGCATACCCGGAAGCTCTTCTGGAAAGACATCTTGATACTCGCGAACGACTGGAATTTGAGAGATGGCATTCAGTTCGCCCTTCTCATTGAGAGAGAAAAACCGAATCGTTTCATCACGAGCGGCATAAATAATCACATCCTCAGACGAGTGTGTCAATTGAATTTCCCTAGCAGCACAATCAAGTTGAGCCTTGTGCTTAGAAAGCCAGTCCATCCCGAGAATAAGATCAATATCCGAGTCACCAAGAACAATTGGAGAAGACTGAAATTTATAGTCGCCTATCTTGATGGAAACGTTCGGAACCATCGAGTTGGCTCTCATTGCCTTCCCCGAAGAAACAACACCCAATGGTTTATCCAGATAAGACCAGGAAAACTCATGCTTGGCAAAAAACGGTCTTGACATGAAACAAAGCGATGCACAAGTATCAAAAAGAACTTTTGCAGGAATATCGTTAACAGGAAGATTACCCATTATCACATCAGTAGATTCCTCCGCTTGAGCTGCATTCATCATGTTCACCTTTGCAGACTTTGGATTATGCTTGACCACTGCATTGCTGGAAGATCTGACAGGAGGAGGAGGAGGAGGAAAACGCCTCTGGTTGAAGCACTTGTTAGCATAGTGACCTTTCTGCTGACATTTGTTGCAAGTCACCTCTGAGAGTGGACGGTGATAAGGAGCATTGGACTTTGGAGCTTGATTCTGAGACTTGTTCTGATAGCCAGAGTTGGAAGAGTTTGAAGAACTATGGCCACCTTTGCTCTTCTGCTGGTAAGGCTGACGAAACGGAGGAGGAGGAGGCAACCAGAACTTCTGTTGCTTAGCTGTCACAAGTGAGGAAGAAGAAGACTGAACTGCGTCTCTGACTCTCTTCTTAGAAGCCTCACACTTGAGCTAAGCAGCCTCTTGCTTCAGTGCCATATTGTAGAATTGATCAAACTGAGTAGGCTCAACAAGAACGAGAGCTAACTGCAGATCCTCTTTAAGGCCACCTCTGAAGTGATAGATCATGCTCTTCTCATCAGGAACGTCTTGTTTAGCGAAGCGAGCAAGTTTCTGAAACTGAATGTTGTATTGATACACAGACATGTTTCCTTGCTTGAGATTGCGGAACTCCTCACGCTTGCTCTCAACAGCACTTTGTGGAATGTGGTGCGCTTTGAAGTCCCGACAGAAGTCAGTCCAAGTGATCACACGACCTCCTCTGGAATCTTTGTATTGTTGAAACCAATCAGCAGCTTGGTCCTTGAGCTGGAAAGAAGCGAACTTGACATAGTCCTCAGGCCTGACATTGCTACATTCAAAATGCTTGTTGATGTCCACGAGCCAATCATCGGCATCCGTGGCCTCGGCACAGTAGCTGAAAGACTTGGGCTGATTTGCGAGAAACTGGTTGAGAGTGGCAAAGTGAAACTGATTGTTGCCTTGACCTTGATTGCCTTGATTGCCTTGCCCTTGAGTACGTTCTTGCAAGAGTTGCAGAATCATCTGAGCATTGGCGTTGGTGGCTGCCATGATTGCTTGCCATGCCTCCGGAGGTGGAGGTGGTGGCGGAGGGTTCGCTTGACTCCCTTCATTGCGATCCGGGTTCTGACGCGTTGGCGGAGCCATCCTAAAGAGGGTGACATCCGTTAGCATCTAGATAGACAAATAGATAAGTAGAATCAACGGATAGAAATTGCAACATATAGTCTTCACAATAAACATTCGAACGAAGATGAACGAATGAATTCCGTAGTAAATCATCACACTTCCATAAGCTGAGAAGCCACTTGAAAAAGATATGGAATGAACATATGAATTCGAAGAAACTCGAATACCACAATACAAAATAAAACAAAGTATTGGCTTGCAAAATAAGCCGGAACAAACATATGATAGAGATTTCGTCCGAAGTTTTCGTGGTGGGGCCCACACGGGCTCAATCGTAGAGCACCATCATGTACAAGGCTGTGCACATGACATACGAAGCGTCCCCGAGTCGGCAAAGCCATGGACTCTTTAAGACACAACGAGACCACTGTAAAATCAACCGTCGAAAGGCGGACCACTAGACGTCGAACCCCAATCTCATATCATGCGTCTGTCGGAAAGATATCCTAAGGCTACTAGAATTCCCACTTATAAACTCCCGAAACTTTCTGGTTATGCAATCTGGTGTAGGGGATACAGGGGACACAAATATATATTACCCAAACTAGCAATCCCTAGATCCAGCTGTATCCATCCGTCAACACATAACCAAGAAACCTTCGGAAATCGTTTACCTCAACCTTCGAAAAACATCCGTTATACAAGTTATGGCAATACTCCCGAACTCCCGCCCCAGTACTGGGTGGCGTCGAGGTGATCTCACCAACAACTGCATAAAAGAGATTTCGATGTCGGCGAAACTCAGGTATTCCAGAACTGCAACGATAAAATTGTGACGACAACACCTCGGAGCTCAACTCCCCGGGACACTGCCACAACCCCTAAATGACAGGAGGCACCAAGAACAATGTTCTCGTCACAAATCCATCGGAACGATTCCAAGATACCCGCGTGGTCCTAAAAAAAAATTTTAGTGAAATTTGAGGAGAGAATAGTCAAAACTTCTACGTCAGGAGACCTCACCAGAGCGACGAAGGGACTGAGGAGTAAAAAGAATCCTACTCTCCGATATATATAATCCTAAGACTCAAAACATTTTTGTTCTAGACTCAACAATGCCAGCGATTCGATCAAGCAGGGGACTCCTAAGTCGGGGATGGCTCTGATTACCAACTTATAACGCCCACGATGCGGCTATATCTCCCACGTGTCGAGGCACGACTTAGAGGCATAGCCGCATAGTGGTTTTGTCGCAAGAAGGGTCATCTTCACACAATCCCATGTAATGAACAAGAATGGGATAAAGAGTTGGCTTACAATCGCCACTTCACACAATACATAATAAATATCATACATCATCCAAAATACAAACATATAGACCGACTAGGGTCAAAATCCAGATGAAAATAAGACAACCCCAAATGCTAGATCCCCGATCGTCCCAACTAGGCTCCACTACTGATCATCAGGAAAAGACACATAGTAACGACCACGTTCCTCGTCGAACTCCCACTTGAGATCGACGCCATCATCTGCACTGGCATCGTCGGCACCTGCAACTGTTTTGGTAGAATCTGTGAGTCACGGGGACTCAGCAATCTCACACCCGCGAGATCAAGACTATTTAAGCTTATAGGAAAGGGATGGTGTGATGAGGTGGAGCTGCAGCGGCAAAAGCATATATGGTGGCTAACTTGCGCAAAAGAGAGCGAGAAGAGAAGCAACGGAACGGACGTCCTCTAGCAATGACCAAGAAGTGATCCTGAACACCTACTAACGTCATACATAACACAGACAGTGTTCCCTTCCCGGACTCCGCCGAGAAGAGAACATCACGGCTACACACGCAGTTGATGTATTTTAATTGGGTCAAGTGACAAGTTATCTACAACCGGACATTAACAAATTCCCATCTGCCTCATAACCGCGGGCACGGCTTTCGAAAGATAATACCCTGCAGGGGTGTCCCAACTTAGCCCATCATAAGCTCTCACGGTCAACGAAGGATAAACCTTCTCCCGGAAAGACCCGATCAGTCTTGGAATCCCGGTTTACAAGACATCTCGACAATGGTAAAACAAGACCAGCAAAGCCGCCCGAATGTGCCGACAAATCCCGATAGGAGCTGCACATATCTCGTTCTCAGGGCACACCGGATAAGCGAAGCGTACAGGTACCAACATAACCCAAGTTGCCAAGGGACGGTCCCGCACGGTGCTCTAGTTTGGACCAGCACTCAGAGGAACACTGGCCCGGGGGTTAAAATAAGATGACCCTCGGGCTCGCGAAAACCCGGGGGAAAAGGCTTAGGCGGCAAATGGTAAAACCAAGTTTGGGCCTTGCTGGAGGAGTTTTATTCAAGGCAAACTGTCAAGGGGGTCCCATAAATCACCCGACCGTGTAAGAAACGCAAACTCAAGGAACATAATCCTGGTATAACAGTAACTAGGGCGGCAAGAGTGGAACAAAACACCAGGCATAAGGCCGAGCCTTCCACCCTTTACCAAATATATATATATGCATTAATTAAATAAGAGATATTGTGATATCCCAACATATCCATGTTCCAACATGGAACAAACTTCAACTTCACCTGCAACTAGCAACGCTATAAGAGGGGCTGAGCAAAAGCGGTAACTTAGCCAAACAACGGTTTGCTAGGAGAGGATGGTTAGGGGCTGACATGGCTAAAATGGGAGACATGATATAGCAAGTGATAGGTAGCGAGCATGGCACTAGAGCGAACAACTAGCATAGCAAAGATAGAAGTGATTTCGAGGGGTGGTCATCTTGCCTGCAAGATTCTCAGAGTTGTCGAAAGCTTGATCCTCGTAAGCGTACTCGACAGGTTCCTCGTTCACGAACTCGTCTCCCGGCTCTACCCAAGACAAGAACACAAACAAACGGAACCACAATCAACAACGAGAAATGCGCAAGCAACATGATGCAAAACATGTATGATATGTGAGATATGATATGCGATGCATATGCGTGCTCCGGAAGGAAAATGATGAACATGGAAGTAACTTGGCAAACCAAGCATGCCACTGGAAAGATGAGGTGATTTCGGTCGAAATCGATATAAAGATCACCGGAATCGGATGCACGGTTTGCAAATGGCAAGCAAAACAAGAATGACACTAATCTGCGATAAACAGCAAGATAGCACTTAAAATGCAACAAGTAATAATGCTACAGCATCCCAACATAGCAACAAAGCACATGACAGTAATCTACAGGAGATGCTTGACAAAAGATGAACACTGAGCTACAGCTGGTTCACAACATATCAAGCTCAAACAAGCATGGCAAAACTGGACATGGCAGAAATCAGCATCAGGTAGCAATGTTCAGAGTACGAAATCAACATTCTACAGGAACTTAACATAGCAAAACAAGGCATGGAAGTGTTCTACGAAATGCACATGACAAAAGTCCCTTACTAACCATAAGCCAAAAAGGACTAGAAGATATGATGGCAAGCATGTAAACATAGCAAGTTTCGTTATCAGGTTCCAGACTTAGCAAAAAACAGAGCATGGCAGAAATATTAATATGTAGGCCTCTTTGTGAGCTTGATACACTCACTATAGAGCAACGCACTACAAACCAAGCACACCTACAGCAAGATGGCATGTTTATGAAGCTAACCATAGCAAGAACAATAGCATAGCATGTATGTATCAACTACAATAAGATTGGCAAGATTGCATATCATGTTAAGAATCTGCCGGAAATATATTATAGCAAAAGTAGAGCAAGATTGAGTCATGCTATGGTACCCCATAATTGCAAACAATTGCAGGAATGGATCAAATACAACTATAGCTACAAAACATTCTTAATGAAAATCTCCAAAATATGCATGGATCTCTCTGTAGCATCAAGTTTACATGGCAACAAAATTACAGCAGACGAGGACTTAGAGAAATCACCGTCCCTGAAATCAGAAATATTACGGGGCCTACTTTGCATGCTTGTGCTAGTCACCACATAGATCAAAAAAATACATGGACTATACCACTCGAAAGATGGCATGGCATACTTCAAAACACATGTAGAGCTCATGCTCAAAAGATGCACAGAATAAATGATACAAAAATGACAAATCTCCAAGTTCTGCTAAGAACCAGAGAATAACAGCAACTAGCCCTCTTCCAACGAAGATTTCGGCATCAAGATGACCTCTAATGAACATGGTGCAATTGAACAAAATGTAGAGCATCACGAGAAGAACAATTAGACATATTACACGCGCGAATCAGAGCTACATGCACAGAGTTATCGCATCGGGAACAGAGCAAGATGCTGATAAGATTTAGGGACTTAGAGAAAAAGAGGGGGGCTCGGGTCAACCTTCCCGTTGACCAGATCGGATCGGGGCCGGCTCGGGCGCGGGTTTGCGGTGGCGTTACCCGACGGGAGGAAGAGGAGGCCGGAGGTCGACGGCCAACGAGGGGAGCCGGAGGTGGGGGTCGCCGGCGGGGGCGGCGGAGGCCGGCGGAGGCGCGGC
>NC_057799.1:410380843-410405795 GCF_018294505.1 Triticum aestivum | reverse complement strand
CCTGGCGGGCCGCGGCGGTGGGAGGCCGGCGATGACACGTGGCGGCTCCGGACTGGACGAGGCGCAGCGGCGGACGTGTCCGGCGGGGTACGGACGCGTCCGGCGGCGCGGAGGGTTTTGTTAGGGTTTGGACTGCGGTTGTAATTCGGGATGCCCACATATATATAATTAGAGGGAGCTAGGAGACTCCAAATGAGGTGCGGTTTTCGCCCACACGATCGTGATCGAACGACCTAGAGCATGGAAGAGAGTTTGGTGGGTTTTGGGCTAGTTTTGGAGGAGGTTTTTGCTGGACACTCAAAATGACTTTGCGGATGCCCGGTTAACCGTTGGAGTACCAAACGACCTCCGAATGGAACGAAACTTGACCGGTAGTCTCAGGGTGGTATATTAAGACCACTTGACAAGCCTCGGTCCATTCCGAGAAAGTTTGACACACGCACACGAAAGAAAACAAGAGAGGTGCACCGGATTGGAAAACGGACAACGGGGAAAATGCTCGGATGCATGAGACGAACACGTATGAGAATGCAATGCACATGATGACATGATATGAAAATGCATGACATGACAAAATACAAAACGAAAGACAAAACCCGACAACGGAGGGAAAAACATATCACAAAGCCGGAAATGGCAAGAGTCGGAGTTACAAATATGGCAAGTTACATCCGGGGTGTTACATATGAATTCCGAAGTGGAGAGTGCCATGAATCACAGGCGTCGCCTGGCCTTACTCCGCGATGCTTGTTTCTCCCAAGAGGCATTCGATGCCTTCAACTCAGGAGACGCATACATCCGAGCTGCTCAAAATGGTCTTGCCAGAGCCACGGACCAGTATGTAAAGGATATATGGGTAAGAAAATCTGATAAATATGTATATCAGTGCCCCTGAGACTTGAAAAAGTTAACACAACTGATTTAAGGATCATTATTTGTGCAGGTTCTTACAGAGAAGAATTCCCAGTTGTCTCGAGAGCTGGAAGAGTGCAAAGCCCAGCTACGGGCCGCGGTTGCCGCGATGAAGGAGTCCGAGAAGGCCCCCTCTGGTAACACTTGTCTCTATCAAAAATAATGACATGTACCGGTAGCATGCGGCGTGCATGCAAATCTAACAACAGATTCTGCAGATGATCCCAGAATGAATCCGGAGGTCATGGGAGGGGATGAGCAACATGCTCGACAACAGTTAAAGGCTGGCGAGCGTGTGCTTAAGTAGGTTAGGCGGGAGAAGAATGATCTCCAAGATGCCAATATCCGACTGGGCGTTGAGCTGAAAGATGTTCGAGCCCAGCTTGCTGACTCCGTACAGGAGAATAAGAGGCTTCGACGCGGCATTTTTAGTAAGTGCTTGAACAAACCTTTATAGAGTTCAGCGAAGAAACCAGCTAACAGAGTTATATCTGTAGGTATGCTGACGGGTCATCCCACAGAGGAAATGCCCGGGTCTGCAGGTGATCTTCTGCCAGAGCTCTCACAACTGCACGAACAAGTTCGGCAGGTGATGCAGGGCATTGCCCAAGCCTTGTGGCCATCCGCCTCCCTGCCAGGAGGCATGGGGGAGCTTGTAGAGAAGCTCAAGGGAGCGCGGTGGCGCTTACGATTATGGAAGATATCATCCTGCCGACAAGGTGCAAGGGAAGCCTCGGCCATGGTGAAGACGCGATATACCAAGGCGGACCCGAACCACATGGCCGAGGTCGGACCTGTGGGGTCTGATGGGAAAGAGATCCCCGTCAGTTTGGTGTATGACCAGGTAAAATTAGCCGCAAAGTATTCCCAACAGGATTGTAGGCTAGACAGCCTGTTGGATGGTATAGAAGAAGAATTTAGTCAGTCTAAGTGATTGTGTACTTCAAGTGACATATATTGTCCCTAGCCGGATTGTAAATCATTTGTCATGGCGGACCTTTTCGCTTCGACCTCTGGACCCGACAGTCCGGAGTGTATCTGAATACCCGCTCAGTTATGTAAAAACCGGGGTACGCGTGGAAACCAGTCGTAGGGGTCCTAAGTGCTTGAACAGACAAGTACCCAACTAGCTATGTTATATTACATGGATAGTAAGAAACATCTTCCAGGGAGAATAGTTCCTTTAAGGGTTCCTTTCCCTGGGTACGCATGCATTAATGTGCATGTCCGAACTGCGAAAAGAGACGCAGGATATAAACATCTGGGGGCATGTATTACAATAAATAAAAGTCATATTTTGTTCACTGACCGAATATTCCCTTAAGAACGCTAGCTTTCGGCTTCACCCAGTTTGAGGTACACATCCGGCTGACCCGGCAGTAACAATCGCAGAGGTGCTCCCCTTATGCCCTAGCCAAATTAACGCGAACGTAGGGCATAAACACAAGAGCCAGGCAACCCAGCTTGGCCAAAACTTAAGTCATACCGATGCATATAATGGCGAAAAAGGTACATGTGTAAAAGTAACACATGTGTGGGGCATAGAGCCCGGAAAATAGTTATATTAAGCTTCTGTATAAGTAGCCCCCAGGCATAATGAGCACGGCTAGCGTGTCAAGATCGTGTAGTCACGACACATTTTCATCTTTTGAGGCCGTGGAGAAAAAAGGGAGAAAAGAAAGAAAGAAAAGACACATAACGGATATACATATAAAAAATTGACGGAGGTAAGGAGACGAACAGAGAGTCTGGCAGTAGGCGTAAAACCTTCGGAGTCTGGCCGCGTTCCATGTGTTTGGCTCGAGTCGATTGTCCGATGCATCCCGCAGACGGTACGCTCCACCGGTCAGAACTTTTTCAATAATGAAGGGACCTTCCCATTTGGGCTTGAGTTTGTTCTTTTTCTTCTCTGGTAGGCGTAGAACTAGTTCGCCAACGTTATAAGTTTTGGCCCTTACTTCTCTTCTTTGATACCGTCGAGCCTGTTGCTGATAGAATGCGGAGCGGGCTTTTGCCACGTCACGCTCCTCCTCCAGGGCGTCCAAGCTGTCCTGCCGATCAAGCTCGGCTTCTCTCTCTTCATACATGCGCACTCAAGGTGAGTCATGAATGATGTCGCAGGGCAGTACCACCTCTGCGCCATACACCATGAAAAATGGTGTGTATCCGGTAGTGCGATTCGGCTTGGTCCGCAGCCCCCATAGTACGGAGTCGAGCTCCTCTACCCAGTGTGTGTCTGATTCCTTCAAGCATCGCACTAATCTAGGTTTAATGCCGCTCATGATAAGACCATTTGCCCGCTCTACCTGACCGTTTGTTTGGGGGTGATAGACGGAGGCATAATCGAGCTTAATGCCCATGTTGTCGCACCAAGTTTTTACCTCGTCGGCTGTAAAGTTCGAGCCGTTATCGGTGATGATGCTGTCAGGGACGCCGTAACGGTGTACAACCCCGGATATGAAGTCTATCACTGGTCCGGATTCGGCCGTTTTAACTGGTTTGGCTTCTATCCATTTGGTGAATTTATCCACCATGACCAATAGGTACTTTTTCTTATGGCTTCCTCCTTTCAGGGGTCAGACCATATCAAGCCCCCAGACCGCGAAGGGCCAAGAATGGGGATTGTTTGGAGAGCGGTAGGTGGCATATGGCTTTGGTTTGCAAAAAGCTGGCAACCGACGCAACGTTGGACGAGGTCCTGTGCATCTGCTCGGACCGTCGGCCAGTAAAAACCTGAACGGAAGGCCTTGCTTACAAGGGCTCGAGCTGCAGCGTGATGGCCGCCAAGTCCAGCATGAATTTCTGCCAATAGTTGCCGTCCTTCCTCTTCAGAGATGCACCTTTGAAGTACTCCAGTAGCGCTTTTCTTATAAAGCTCTCCCTCGTGGACCTTGTAGGCTTTAGACCGCCGCACAATGCAACGTGCCTCATTTGGGTCCTCAGGGAGTTCTTGCCTAGTTAGGTAGGCCAAGAAGGGTTCTGTCCACGGGGCGATGACAGACATAATCACGTGGGCCGAAGGTGTTATTTCGGTGGCAGAGCCTCCGATTACGTCAGAGTGTTCGGGATCTGGCATTGTGGCTGGGTCCGGACTAGTATTGCCGATCTCTCCTTCCCATACCACGGATGGCTTAAACAGCCTTTCCAAAAAGATATTAGGTGGGACAGGGTCGCGCTTAGCGCCGATGCGGGCTAGAATATCTGTCGCTTGATTGTTTTCCCGGACCACATGGTGGAATTCAAGCCCCTCGAACCAAGCTGACATCTTTAGGACGGCGTTGCGGTAAGCCGCCATTTTCGTATCCTTCGCGTCGAAGTCTCCATTTATTTGAGATATTGCGAGGTTTGAATCCCCACGCACCTCCAGGCGTTGAATGCCCATGGAGACTGCCATCCGGAGACCATGTAACAGGGCCTCATATTCTGCTGCGTTGTTGGAGTCTGTGTATAGTATTTGGAGTACGTATTGGACTGTGTCTCCGGTGGGGGATGTCAGGACGACACCAGCCCCCAAACCAGCCAGCATTTTAGAGCCGTCAAAGTGCATGATCCAATTGGAGTACACGCCGTACTCTTTAGGGAGTTCGGCTTCTGTCCATTCGGCGACGAAATCAGCCAGTACTTGTGATTTAATGGCTCGTCGTGGTTTGTATATTATGTCGAACAGGAGGAGCTCAATAGCCCATTTAGCAATCCGGCCAGTGGCATCGCTGTTATTTATTATGTCGTTGAGTGGTACTTCAGAGGCCACCGTAATTGAACACTCTTGAAAGTAGTGTTGTAGTTTCCGGGATGCCATAAAGACTGCGTATGCTATCTTTTGGTAATGTGGGTACTGTCATTTGCATCGAGTGAGGACAGTGGACACGTAGTATACCGGCTTTTGAAGCGGGAACTTATGTATGTCCGTCTCTCGTTCGACGACGAGCACTGTGCTTACTACTTGGTGTGTTGCCGATATATATAACAGCATTGGTTCGCCGATATTTGGCGTGGCCAAGATTGGGTTGCTGGACAAGACGGCCTTTATTTCTTCCAATCCAGCCGTCGCCGCATCCGTCCACTCGAAGTGTTCGGTGCGTCGAAGAAGGCGATAAAGAGGTGGTGCCTTTTCCCCTAATCGGGAGATAAAGCGGCTTAAGGCAGCCACGCATCCAGTTACCTTCTAGATTTGCTTGAGGTCTGTTGGGATAGCCAACTGTGACAGAGCTCGGATTTTAGCCAGATTTGCTTCAATTCCTCTATTGGAGACGATGAAGCCCAAGAGCTTTCCGACGGGCACGCCGAAGACGCATTTTTCCGGATTGAGCTTGATGTCGTACGTTCGAAGATTGTCGAACATGAGCCTCAAGTCGTCTATTAAGGATTCGAAGTGTCTGGTTTTAATGACCACATCGTCTACGTCTGGCTCCACTGTTTTGCCGATTTGTGTTTCCAGGCATGTCTGAATCATGCGTTGATAGGTTGCGCCGCCGTTTTTGAGCCCGAAAGGCATGGTGTTAAAACAGAAGGGGCTGTATGGAGTGATAAATGCCGTTGCGGCTTGATCAGGCTCCGCCATCTTAATTTGATAGTATCTGGAGTATGCATCGAGGAAACACAATGAGTCGTGTCCTGCGGTGGCGTTGATAATTTGATCAATGCGGGGGAGGGGGAAGGGATCCTTGGGGCAAGCCTTGTTAAGGTCCTTGAAATCGACACATAGGCGCCAGGATTTGTCCTTCTTTGCTACCATCACTAGGTTTGCTAGCCAGTTCCGATGTTTTATCTCTCTAATGAATCCGGCCTCAAGTAACTTGGCTAGCTCTTCTCCCATGGCTTGTCGCTTAGGCTCAGAGAAACGCCGGAGAGTCTACTTGACCGGTTTGAACCCCTTTAGAATGTTAAGGCTGTGTTCGGCCAGCCTGCGTGGGATTCCTGGCATGTCTGAAGGATGCTAGGCGAATATGTCCCAATTCTCGCGCAAGAACTCCCGCAGTGCGGCGTCTGTTGTGGGGCTCAGTTGTGCCCCGATGGATGTTGTTTTTGTGGGGTCCGTTGGATGGACCTGGAATTTGACTATTTCATCTGCTGGTTTAAAAGAGGTGGACTTGGATATTTTGTCGAGTATCACGTCGTCTCTGTCCACTATGGAGCGCAGCGCGGTTAGTTCTTCGGTCGCGAGGGCTTCGGATAACGCCTCGAGGGCTAGTGCGGCGGTTTTATATTCGGCGCGGAGTGCTATGTCCGGATCACTAGCTAGAGTGATGATTCCATTGGGCCCGGGCATTTTGAGCTTCATGTACCCGTAATGGGGTATAGCTTGGAAGATCGTGAATGCCTCCCGCCCTAAAAGGGCGTGGTATCCGCTACTGAATGGGGCCACTAGGAATGTGATTTCTTCAGACCTATAATTCTCCAGCGTGCCGAATACCACATTTAGTGTGATTTTTCCCGCACAGCGTGCCTCCCGACTAGGGATGTTTCCTCTGAAGGTCGTGCTGCTTTGCTCAATGCGGCTCCTGTCTATTTCCATTTTTCTAGGAGTTTCTTCGTAGATGAGGTTTAATCTGCTGCCGCCGTCCATGAGCACTTTAGTAAGCCGGAAGCCGTCCACGATTGGACTAAGTGTTGGGGAACGTAGTAATTTCAAAAAAATTCCTACGCACACGCAAGATCATGGTGATGCATAGCAACGAGAGGGGAGAGTGTTGTCCACATACCCTCGTAGACCGACAGCGGAAGCGTTATAACAACGTGGTTGATGTAGTCGTACATCTTCACGATCCGACCGATCAAGTACCGAACGCACGGCACCTCCGAGTTCAGCACATATTCAGCTCGATGATGTCCCTCGAACTCCAATCCAGCCGAGTGTTGAGGGAGAGTTTCGTCAGCACGACGGCGTGGTGACGATGTTGATGTTCCACCGACGCAGGGCTTCGCCTAAGCTCCGCAACGGTATTATCGAGGTGTAATATGGTGGAGGGGGGCACCGCACACGGCTAAAATATCGTATATCAAGTGTGTCTAGAGGTGCCCCCCTGCCCCCGTATATAAAGGAGCAAGGGGGAGGCCGGCTGCCCTAGGCGCGCCAAGGAGAGGGGGGAGTCCTCTTCCTAGTAGGAGTAGGACTCCCCTTTCCTAGTCCAACTAGGAAAAGAAGGGGGAAGGAAAGACAGGGAGAGGGAGAGGGAAAGGGGGCTGCACCCCCCCTCTCCTAGTCCAACTAGGATTCCTCCTGGGAGGGGGCGCGCCACCTCCTGGCTGCTGCCCTCTCTCTCCCCTCTAGGCCCACTAAGGCCCAATACTTCCCCGGGGGGTTCCGGTAACCCTCCGACACTCCGGTTAAATCCGAAACTTCTCTGGAACACTTCCGGTGTCCGAATATAGTCGTCAAATATATCAATCTTTATGTCTCGACCATTTCGAGACTCCTCATCAGGTCCGTGATCACATCCGGGACTCCGAACAACCTTCGGTACATCAAAACATACAAACTCATAATGTAACTGTCATCGTAACGTTAAGCGTGCGGACCCTACGGGTTCGAGAACTATGTAGACATGATCGAGACACCTCTCCGTTCAATAACCAATAGCGGAACCTGGATGCTCATATTGGTTCCCACATATTCTACGAAGATCTTTATCGGTCAAACCGCATAACAACATACGTTGTTCCCTTTGTCATCGGTATGTTACTTGCCCGAGATTCGATTGTCGGTATCTCGATACCTAGTTCAATCTCGTTACCGGCAAGTCTCTTTACTCGTTCCGTAATACATCATCCCGCAACTAACTCATTATTCACAATGCTTGCAAGGCTTATAGTGATGTGCATTACTGAGTGGGCCCAGAGATACCTCTCCGACAATCGGAGTGACAAATCCTAATCTCGAAATACGCCAACCCAACAAGTACCTTTGGAGACACCTGTAGAGCACCTTTATAATCACCCATTTACGTTGTGACGTTTGGTAGCACACAAAGTGTTCCTCCGGTAAACGGGAGTTGCATAATCTCATAGTCATAGGAACATGTATAAGTCATGAAGAAAGCAATAGCAACACACTAAACGATCGGGTGCTAAGCTAACGGAATGGGTCAGGTCAATCACGTCATTCTCCTAATGAGGTGATCTCGTTAATCAAATGACAACTCATGTCTATGGCTAGGAAACATAACCATCTTTGATTAACGAGCTAGTTAAGTAGAGGCATACTAGTGACACACTGTTTGTCTATGTATTCACACATGTATTATGTTTCCGGTTAATACAATTCTAGCATGAATAATAAACATTTACATGATATAAGGAAATAAATAATACTTTATTATTGCCTCTAGGGCATATTTCCTTCAGTCTCCCACTCGCACTAGAGTCAATAATCTAGATTACATAGTTATGATTCTTACACCCATGGAGTCTTGGTGCTGATCATGTTTTGCTCGTGGAAGAGGCTTAGTCAACGGGTCTGCAACATTCAAATCCGTATGTATCTTGCAAATTTCAATGTCTCCCACCTGGACAAAATCCCGGATGGAATTGAAGCGGCTTTTGATGTGCTTGGTTCTCTTGTGAAATCTGGATTCCTTTGCTAAGGCAATTGCACCAGTATTGTCACAAAAGATTTTCATTGGTCCCGATGCACTAGGTATGACACCTAGATCGGATATGAACTCCTTCATCCAGACTCCTTCATTTGCTGCTTCCGAAGCAGCTATGTATTCCGCTTCACACGTAGATCCCGCCACGACACTTTGCTTAGAACTGCACCAACTGACAGCTCCACCGTTCAATGTAAATACGTATCCTGTTTGCGATTTAGAATCGTCCGGATCAGTGTCAAAGCTTGCATCAACGTAACCACTTACGATGAGCTCTTTGTCACCTCCATAAACGAGAAACATATCCTTAGTCCTTTTCAGGTATTTCAGGATGTTCTTGATCGCTGTCCAGTGATCCACTCCTGGATTACTTTGGTAACTCCCTGCTAAACTTATAGCAAGGCACACATCAGGTCTGGTACACAGCATTGCATACATGATAGAGCCTATGGCTGAAGCATAGGGAACATCTTTCATCTTCTCTCTATCTTCTGCAGTGGTCGGGCATTGAGTCTTACTCAATCTCACACCTTGTAGTACAGGCAAGAACCCTTTCTTTGCTTGATCCATTTTGAACTTCTTCAAAACTTTGTCAAGGTATGTGCTTTGTGAAAGTCCTATTAAACGTCTTGATCTATCTCTATATATCTTAATGCCTAATATATATGCAGCTTCACCGAGGTCTTTCATTGAAAAACTCTTATTCAAGTATCCCTTTATGCTATCCAGAAATTCTATATCATTTCCAATCAGTAATATGTCATCCACATATAATATCAGAAATGCTACTGAGCTCCCACTCACTTTCTTGTAAATACAGGCTTCTCCAAAAGTCTATATAAAACCAAATGCTTTGATCACACTATCAAAGCGTTTATTCCAACTCCGAGAGGCTTGCACCAGTCCATAGATGGATCGCTGGAGCTTGCACACTTTGTTAGTTCCCTTTGGATCGACAAAACCTTCCGGTTGCATGATATACAACTCTTCTTCCAAAAATCCATTCAGGAATGCAGTTTTGACATCCATTTGCCAAATTTCATAATCATAAAATGCAGCAATAGCTAACATGATTCGGACAGACTTAAGCATCGCTACGGGTGAGAAGGTCTCATCGTAGTCAATCCCTTGAACTTGTCGAAAACCTTTTGCAACAAGTCAAGCTTTATAGACAGTAACATTACCATCAGCGTCAGTCTTCTTCTTGAAGATCCATTTATTTTCAATGGCTTGCCGACCATCGGGCAAGTCAACCAAAGTCCATACTTTGTTCTCATACATGGATCCCATCTCGGATTTCATGGCTTCAAGCCATTTTGCGGAATCTGGGCTCACCATCGCTTCTTCATAGTTCGTAGGTTCGTCATGGTCTAGTAACATAACCTCCAGAACAGGATTACCGTACCACTCTGGTGCGGATCTTGATCTAGTTGACCTACGAGGTTCAGTAATAACTTGATCTGAAGTTTCATGATCATTATCATTAACTTCCGCACTAATTGGTGTAGGTGTCGCAGAAACTGATTTCTGTGATGATCTACTTTCCAATAAGGGAGCAGGTACAGTTACCTCATCAAGTTCTACTTTCCTCCCACTCACTTCTTTCGAGAGAAACCCCTTCTCTAGAAAGCATCGATTCTTAGCAACGAATATCTTGCCTTCGGATCTGTGATAGATGGTGTACCCAACAGTCTCCTTTGGGTATCCTACGAAGACACATTTCTCCGATTTAGGTTCGAGCTTATCAGGTTGAAGTTTCTTCACATAAGCATTGCAACCCCAAACTTTAAGATACGACAACTTTGGTTTCTTGCCAAACCATAGTTCATAAGGTGTCGTTTCAACGGATTTCGATGGTGCCCTATTTAGAGTGAATGCAGCCGTCTCTAAAGCATAACCCCAAAACGATAGCGGTAAATCAGTAAGAGACATCATAGATCGCACCATATCTAATAAAGTACGATTACGACGTTCGGACACACCATTACGCTGTGGTGTTCCGGGTGGCGTGAGTTGCGAAACTATTCCGCATTGTTTCAAATGTAGGCCAAACTCGTAACTCAAATATTCTCCTCCACGATCAGATCGTACGAATTTTATTTTCTTGTTACGATGATTTTCAACTTCACTCTGAAATTCTTTGAACTTTTCAAATGTTTCAGACTTATGTTTCATTAAGTAGATATACCCATATCTGCTCAAATCATCTGTGAAGGTGAGAAAATAACGATATCCGCCACGAGCCTCAATATTCATCGGACCACATACATCTGTATGTACGATTTCCAACAAATCTGTTGCTCTCTCCATAGTTCCGGAGAACAGTGTTTTTGTCATCTTGCCCATGAGGCACGGTTCGCAAGTACCAAGTGATTCATAATCAAGTGATTCCAAAAGTCCATCAACATGGAGTTTCTTCATGCGCTTTACACCGATATGACCTAAACGGCAGTGCCACAAATAAGTTGCACTGTCATTATCAACTCTGCATCTTTTGGCTTCGACATTATGAATATGTGTGTCACTACTATCGAGATTCATTAAAAATAGACCACTCTTCAAGGGTGCATGACCATAAAAGATATTATTCATATAAATAGAACAACCATTATTCTCTGATTTAAATGAATAACCGTCTCGCATTAAACAAGATCTAGATATAATGTTCATGCTCAACGCTGGCACCAAATAACAAGTATTTAGGTCAAAAACTAATCCCGAAGGTAGATGTAGAGGTAGCGTGCCGACCGCGATCACATCGACTTTGGAACCATTTCCCACGCGCATCGTCACCTCGTCCTTAGCCAATCTTCGCTTAATCCGTAGCCCCTGTTTCGAGTTGCAAATATTAGCAACAGAACCAGTATCAAATACCCAGGTGCTACTACGAGCATTAGTGAGGTACACATCAATAACATGTATATCACATATACCTTTGTTAACCTTGCCATCCTTCTTATCCGCCAAATACTTGGGGCAGTTCCGCTTCCCGTGACCAGTCTGCTTGCAGTAGAAGCACTCAGTTTCAGGCTTAGGTCCAGACTTGGGTTTCTTCTCCTGAACAGCAACTTGCTTGCTGTTCTTCTTGAAGTTCCCCTTCTTCTTTCCTTTTCCCTTTTTCTTGAAACTAGTTGTTTTACTGACCTTCAACACTTGATGCTCCTTTTTGATTTCTACCTCCGCTGCCTTTAGCATTGCGAAGAGCTCGGGAATTGTCTTATTCATCCCTTGCATGTTATAGTTCATCACGAAGCTCTTGTAGCTTGGTGGCAGTGATTGAAGAATTCTGTCAATGACGCTATCATCCGGAAGATTAACTCCCAGTTGAATCAAGTGATTATGATACCCAGACATTTTGAGTATATGCTCACTGACAGAACTATTCTCTTCCATCTTGCAGCTGTAGAACTTATTGGAGACTTCATATCTCTCAATCTGGCAATTTGCTTGAAATATTAACTTCAACTCCTGGAACATCTCATATGCTCCATGACGTTCAAAACGTCGTTGAAGACCCGGTTCTAAGCCGTAAAGCATGGCACACTGAACTATCGAGTAGTCATCAGCTTTGCTCTGCCAGACGTTCATAACTTCTGGTGTTGCTCTTGCAGGAGGCCTGGCACCTAGCGGTGCTTCCAGGACGTAATTCTTCTGTGCAGCAATGAGGATAATCCTCAAGTTACGGACCCAGTCTGTGTAATTGCTACCATCATCTTTCAACTTAGCTTTCTCAAGGAACGCATTAAAATTCAACGGAACAACAACACGGGCCATTTATCTACAATTAACATAGACAAGCAAGATACATCAGGTACTAAGTTCATGATAAATTTAAGTTCAATTAATCATATTACTTAAGAACTCCCACTTAGATAGACATCCCTCTAATCCTCTAAGTGATTACGTGATCCATATCAACTAAACCATGTCTGATCATCACGTGAGATGGAGTAGTTTCAATGGTGAACATCACTATGTTGATCATATCTCCTATATGATTCACGCTCGACCTTTCGGTCTCCGTGTTCCGAGGCCATATCTGCATATGCTAGGCTCGTCAAGTTTAACCTGAGTATTCCGCGTGTGCAACTGTTTTGCACCCGTTGTATTTGAACGTAGAGCCTATCACACCCGATCATCACATGGTGTCTCAGCACGAAGAACTTTCACAACGGTGCATACTCAGGGAGAACACTTTTATCTTGAAATTTTAGTGAGAGATCATCTTATAATGCTACCGTCAATCAAAGCAAGATAAGATGCATAAAGGATTAACATCACATGCAATCAATATAAGTGATATGATATGGTCATCATCATCTTGTGCTTGTGATCTCCATCTCCGAAGCACCGTGCTTGTGATCTCCATCTCCGAAGCACCGTCATGATCACCATCGTCACCGGCGCGACACCTTGATCTCCATTGTAGTATCGTTGTCGTCTCGCCAACTAATTACTTTTAATACTATCGCTACCGCTTAGTGATAAAGTAAAACTATTACATGGCGATTGCATTTCATACAATAAAGCGACAACCATATGGCTCCTGCCAGTTGCCGATAACTCGATTACAAAACATGATCATCTCATACAACAAATTATATAACATCATGTCTTGACCATATCACATCACAACATGCCCTGCAAAAACAAGTTAGACGTCCTCTATTTTGTTGTTGCAAGTTTTACGTGGCTGCTACGGGCTTAGCAAGAACCGTTCTTACCTACGCATCAAAACCACAACGATAGTTTGTCAAGTTGATGCTGTTTTAACCTTCGCAAGGACCGGGCGTAGCCACACTCGGTTCAACTAAAGTGAGAGAGACAGACACCCGCCGGTCACCTTTAAGCAACGAGTGCTTGCAATGGTGAAACCAGTCTCGCGTAAGCGTACGCGTAACGTCGGTCCGGGCCGCTTCATCTCACAATACCGCTAAACCAAAGTATGACATGCTGGTAAGCAGTATGACTTATATCGCCCACAACTCACTTGTGTTCTACTCGTGCATAGCATCAACGCATAAAACTAGGCTCGGATGCCACTATTGGGGAACGTAGTAATTTCAAAAAAATTCCTACGCACGCGCAAGATCATGGTGATGCATAGCAACGAGAGGGGAGAGTGTTGTCCACGTACCCTCGTAGACCGACAGCCGAAGCGTTATAACAACACGGTTGATGTAGTCGTACGTCTTCACGATCCGACCGATCAAGTACCGAACGCACGACACCTCCGAGTTCAGCACACGTTCAGCTCGAGGACGTCCCTCGAACTCCGATCCAGCCGAGTGTTGAGGGAGAGTTTTGTCAGCACGACGGCATGGTGACGATGTTGATGTTCCACCGACGCAGGGCTTCGCCTAAGCTCCGCAACGGTATTATCGAGGTGTAATATGGTGGAGGGGGGCACCGCACACGGCTAAAATATCGTATATCAAGTGTGTCTAGAGGTGCCCCCCTGCCCCCGTATATAAAGGAGCAAGGGGGAGGCCGGCTGCCCTAGGCGCGCCAAGGAGAGGGGGGGAGTCCTCCTCCTAGTAGGAGTAGGACTCCCCTTTCCTAGTCCAACTAGGAAAAGAAGGGGGGAAGGAAAGAGAGGGAGAGGGAGAGGGAAAGGGGGCTGCGCCCCCCTCTCCTAGTCCAACAAGGATTCCTCCTGGGAGGGGGCACGCCACCTCCTGGCTGCTGCCCTCTCTCTCCCCTCTAGGCCCACTAAGGCCCAATACTTCCTCGGGGGGTTCCGGTAACCCTCCCGCACTCCGGTTAAATCCGAAACTTCTCCGGAACACTTCCGGTGTCCGAATATAGTCGTCCAATATATCAATCTTTATATCTCGACCATTTCGAGACTCCTCGTCATATCCGTGATCACATCCGGGACTCCGAACAACCTTTGGTACATCAAAACATACAAACTCATAATGTAACTGTCATCATAACGTTAAGCGTGCGGACCCTACGGGTTCGAGAACTATGTAGACATGATCGAGACACCTCTCCGGTCAATAACCAATAGCGGAACCTGGATGCTCATATTGGTTCCCACATATTCTACGAAGATCTTTATCGGTCAAACCGCATAACAACATATGTTGTTCCCTTTGTCATCGGTATGTTACTTGCCCGAGATTCGATCGTCGGTATCTCGATACCTAGTTCAATCTCGTTACCAGCAAGTCTCTTTACTCGTTCCGTAATACATCATCCCGCAACTACCTCATTAGTCACAATGCTTGCAAGGCTTATAGTGATGTGCATTACTGAGTGGGCCCAGAGATACCTCTCCGACAATCGGAGTGACAAATCCTAATCTCGAAATACGCCAACCCAACAAGTACCTTTGGAGACACCTGTAGAGCACCTTTATAATCACCCATTTACGTTGTGACGTTTGGTAGCACACAAAGTGTTCCTCCGGTAAACGGGAGTTGCATAATCTCATAGTCATAGGAACATGTATAAGTCATGAAGAAAGCAATAGCAACATACTAAACGATCGGGTGCTAAGCTAACGGAATGGGTCAGGTCAATCACGTCATTCTCCTAATGAGGTGATCTCGTTAATCAAATGACAACTCATGTCTATGGCTAGGAAAGATAACCATCTTTGATTAACGAGCTAGTCAAGTAGAGGCATACTAGTGACACACTGTTTGTCTATGTATTCACACATGTATTATGTTTCCGGTTCATACAATTCTAGCATGAATAATAAACATTTATCATGATATAAGGAAATAAATAATACTTTATTATTGCCTCTAGGGCATATTTCCTTCACTAAGGACCAAAGCGGCTGGTGCTCGGGCTGTTCGGAATTGAGGTTCGTCACTGGCATTGAAGGTTATGGCCGTGTCATTCCACGGATTTATTGCTGCAACGTGGCAGACTTCGGCAAGGCTGTGGAGTGCTCGCTTGCGCCTATTATTTGAGGTGAAGGTCTCGAAGACTGTCAATACTGTATTGTTATTGTCCATGGGATGGTGCTCTGCGGTATTGTTGATGAGGAGATCCTCAGCGCTCTTGGCCACCTGCCGGAGTGTCCAACATGCTCTAGGGCTATGTGTTGGCGTGGTATCCGGTGTACTTTGAATTTTGCATGGCCTATTGAGCCATCCCTCCAATATAGTTCCACGCCCTGTAGTGGGCTTTTGTTTCTTTGTAATTGAATCAGGTGACTTACGAGAGTACACCCTTTTAGCTCGGACGGGAGGTTTAGTGAGAGCCGGAGGATCCCAGAATTTTGTTTGGGTTTTCCAGGCGCTTTCCATCGCACAGTACTTCTGTACTATGGCCGCTAAATCAGCGAAGTGTGTTATGTCACGGCGACTTATGGCGTTGAGGATTCCCTTGTCTGTGCAATTTTAGCAAAAGTATGAAATTGCGTCTTCCTCGTGACAGTCCTTGACCTTGCTCATTACAAGGAGGAATCTGGCCCAATAGTGATGTACTGTCTCTTGGGGCTCTTGTCTAATGTGGGAAAGATCACTTATATCTGGGTGGGTGGGTAGATTTAAGTCCGAACCTTGACCCGATCTGAGACCCAGGGGCGGAGAAGTTTCCGATCTTAGAAGTTCGGGCTCCGGGATGTCGCCCAATAGGTCTGGCCCGCTGTCTAATTCTAGGTTCAAAGTTTGGGCCATGTCCTCCCGTAGACGGGTATCCGGCTCGGAGAGCTCGGGAATCCGGACATAGTTCATCCTCAAGATAGAGGAAGAATTGTTGCGTTGTTCATCCACCACCGCTATCTGATGGGTGACCGGCGGAGAGTTAATCTCCCTTTGGTCGGGTTTAAGCCCAATCCGATCAGAGTCCATAGCGACTCCCAGGGCGGCGATGCGATCCAAGAGCTTGTTCAAGGAAGAGATCTCCATTGGATCCATCTGCTCGGCGAATCCCGAGTCGACGTGGAGGTTGTTTTTTATGACCCTAGAAGTCATCGTCGGCGTGACGGTCGAACGGGCGGTCATGACGAAGCCGCCTAGTCTGAGAGTTTGGCCTACAGCCAGGGCTCTCCCAGAGGTAATGCTATCCTTGATGACAAGAGGAGCCATCAAGCCTTATCGTGACGGCACAGCGGAACTCTCAATGAAAGCACCAATGTCGGTGTCAAAATCGGCGGATCTCGGGTAGGGGGTCCCGAACTGTGCGTCTAAGGCAGATGGTAAAAGGAGGCGGGGGACACAATGTTTACCCAGGTTCGGGCCCTCTCGATGGAGGTAATACCCTACTTCCTGCTTGATTGATCTTGATGTTATGAGTATTACAAGAGTTGATCTACCACAAGATCGAGGAGGCTAAACCCTAGAAGCTAGCCTATGATTATGATTGTTGTTGTCCTACAGACTAAACCCTCTGGTTTATATAGACACCGGAGGGGGCTAGGGTTACACAGAGTCGGTTACAAGGAGGAGATCTACATATCCGAATTGCCAAGCTTGCCTTCCATGCAAAGGAGAGTCCCACCCGGACACGGGACGAAGTCCTCAATCTTGTATCTTCATAGTCCAACAGTCCGGCCAAAGGATATAGTCCGGCTGTCCGAGGACCCCCTAATCCAGGACTGCCTCAGCGGGGCCTTCGGGCCGGCGCTCCATCGAACTACCGCATGCCAGCGGTGGAGGGGTCGGGGGTGTTGCGGCCACGGTGCACTCTCCTCCTCCACGCCAGCCACCGCGGGTGTCGGTCCGTCGCGATGACCCACCGCGACCAACGCCAAATTCTTCGAGAACGAGCTGACGAAGATGCTCGAACCACTATCAAGCGCCGGCGCGATACGCGCCACCAGTCGGACAAGCGGGTGGGACCCGCTATGGACCGCCCAGCGCCAGGGAGCTCCGGCGGCCTACCTTACGAGGTGGGTTGCCCAGCTTTTACCCGTGAGCTACGACAGTTCCAGTGGCCGTCCACCGCAAGTTCAAGCCCGACGTTGGCGAGAAGTACAACGGCAAGATCCATCTATCAGAGTTCCTCAACATCTACACCATCGCAATGCAAGCTGCTGGAGCTCGCGACAACAAGGTGCTTGCCAATTATTTCCCGTTGGCACTGAAGCCCAACGTCATGTCTTGGTTGATGCACTTGCCGGCGGATTCCATCTCTTCTTGGTCAGATCTGTGCCATGAGTTCGTTGGTGCCTTCACCGGGGGCCACCAAGCTCATGGCCAGACCAGTGATCTGCATATCATTCCCCAGAAGGAAGGGGAAACCCCGCGCAAGTACATCCAGAGGTTCAGCCGGGTGCAGTACAACATCCCCGATGTTCATCCCGCCGCCGTGATCAGCGCGTTCCATCAGAACGTGCGCAACCGCAAGATGCGCGAAGAGCTGGCGATGAACAAGGTTAAGGATGTGGCCGAACTTTATGTTCTGGCCGATAGGTGCGCCCGGGCTGAAGAGGGAAGGAAGTACCCCGGTGAGGACGCCAGCGCGGAAACCGACTCTACTGATGAAGACACCGCCGCCCCATTGAAGAAGGGTCGGCGTCGCAACAGGAAACGCAAGGGCAAGACCGTGCTTGCCATCGAGGGATCCGATAGCACCGGCGCTGCCAAGAAGGCCAAGGCAGACGACCCCGGCAAGGAGGTTGCCGGGTGCGCCGCCTGCCGGGCCTTGGCGGCTGCCGACGAGCCGGAAGCTCCGACAAGCAGTACTGCAAGATCCACCGCACCAAGGGCCACGACCTCCAGAACTGCCGACAAGTCGAGCTGCTTGCTGAGAAGCAAAAATCTGAGTATGAGAGGCGGGACAAGGAGAAAAGCCAGGATGGTGCCGAGGGATCCGAAAAGAAGCGTGGCGGCCAAGGAGGCCGCCGCGGCAAGGATAACCAACAAGAGAGGCCCGCTCGGGGCCGCGACAAGAAGCAAGAAGATGATGATCATGACGAGGACGACGAGTCCGGCGAGCAAGAGTTCCAAAAGGCTACAGAGGCCATGCACGTCGACGGTGGCGCCTCGCTGCATACTTCTCACCGCCGGCTCAAAAGGGTGGGCGCGTGAGATTACAGCGGCAGAGCCCTCGTTCGACGCTCAGAAGCCGCTGAAGTGGTCCAGCACTCATCTTTGACGCCGAGGATCACCCTGACCGCACAACTGCGGTCGGGTGTTTGCCGTTGTTGGTTTCACCAACGATATGCAACCTCAAGGTGAACAAGATGCTGGTTGACGGCGGGGCCGGTCTAAACTTGATCTCACCCGTTGTGATCAAAAGGCTGCAAATTCCTGATGGAGACCTCGAGGAAACGGGCACGTTTCAAGGGGTCAACCCGGGGAGGAGCCAGCCAAAGGGGGAGGTCACGTTGCCCGTGACATTTGGAGGCGAGCTGAACTACAGGACGGAGAGGATTGTCTTCAACGTAGCCGAGATCCCCTTGCCCTACAACGAGATCATCGGCCGCCCGGCACTGGCCAAGTTCATGGCGGCGGCGCACTACGCCTACAACACGCTGAAGATGCCTGGGCCGATGAACATCATCACCGTCCCCTCCGACAAGAAGGAACGCGCTGATCTGCGTCGACCTACTCTACCGGGAAGCAGTTGCAGAAGCTGTCGCCAAGGCACTTGCTCCTGCCGCTGAAGCCCCGGGAAGGAAGAAGAAGACCGGCAAGACCTCTCGCACCCACTCCGGCAAGCGCACCTCTTCGGAGTGTTGTGCTGCCGTCGAGGACGTGCCAGAGGGCTCCACCGGCAAGAGCAAGAAATCCAGAGCTACACCACCAGAGACCAAGAAGGTGTCCGTCAGGGAGGATGGCACGGGAGGGGCTTTCACCATAAGCTCAACCCTCGACAGCAAGTAGGAAAGTGCGCTCGTCACTTTCCTGCGGGCGAATGTTGATGTGTTTGCATGGCAAGCATCTGACATCCCCGGCGTTCCCACGGAAGTGATTGAGCACCATCTTGTTGTCTGTCCCCATGCATGGCCCGTCAAGCAGAAGGTCAGGAAGCAAGCTTTGGAACGGTAGGAGTTCATCACAGACGAGATCAGGAAGTTGGAAGCAGCGGGCTTGGTGAGGGGAGTGCTCCATCCGACGTGGTTGGCCAATCCGGTAGTGGTGCGCAAAGCAAACGGGAAGTGGAGGTTGTGTATTGATTACACAGATATCAATAAGGCTTGTTCTAAGGACCCCTTCCTGTTGCCGCGCATCAACCAGATTGTTGACTCCACGGTCGGGTGTGATCTGTTATCATTCCTCGACGCCTACTCGGGCTACCACCAGATCTTCATGACAAGAGAAGACGAAGAGAAGCACTACAAAAAAAATACACTTTCATGATGATACGTGTTTGTCACAGTAGGTCGCGTTTTTTGTCATGCATGTACATCCATGACAAATTTATGACAGAATCAAGATAGTCATACCTGTGCTGTCGTAGAAGTGTTCCATGACATTACCAAAATTATCATCACGGAAGTGTCCACTTCCATGACGATAAATCGCGCGTCACAGAAGTGCTTTCGTCAAGGGTGACCGACACGTGGCATCCACCGTAACGGAACGCCGTTAAGCTATCGGGTCGGGTTTTGGATCCGATAACCCGTTAACAGCCCCGACCAATGGGGATTTTCCACGTGTAAAATCATCATTGGCTAGAGGAGACACGTGTCAGGTCCGCATTGGCACAGGTGTCACTCATCCAATGGGCGAGACGCGCCTATGATATGTTGACACGTGGACCGGCCCATCAAGTTTAAATGGGCCGGCCCAACTGAAGGCCCACAAGATTTTGCGGACCATAATGGGTCGGCCCAGCTAAAGGCCCATGAGATTTTGCGGACCATAATGGGCTGGCCCAGCTAAAGGCCCACAAGATTTTGCGGGCCATAATGGGCCGGCCCAGGTAAAGGCCCACAAGTTTTTGTGTGCCATAATGGGCCGGCCCAGGTAAAGGCCCACAAGATTCTTGCGGATCATAATGGGCCGGCCCAGCTAAAGGCCCACGAGATTTCGCCAACATTAATGGGCCGGCCCAGCTGTAGGCCCACAAGATTTTGAGGACCCTAGTAGGCCGGCCCATTAACTGGCTGCCATGTTTTTGGCCAAATGCTGGCCTATATTTGATCCGGTCCATTAATGGCCTGCCACGCTCCAGGCCTAATAGTGGCCCATATGAGATCCGGCCCGTTAAAAGCCTACCACGTTCTGGGCCAAATTATGGCCCAGATCAGGTCTGGCCCTTTAAGAGGCTTTGGGCTCAATTATGGCCCATATCAGATTCGGCCGTCAACTAGACACTATGCTTTTGGGCCCACTTGCTAAAGGCCCACTTAGTAATTCGGCCTGATATTAGTTTTGGCCTGTTAAGGGCCCGTTTAACATTTTGGCCCTATATTAATTTCGGACTGTTAAAAGCCCGTCATATAGTTGGGCCTAACTACGGCCCGGTTTGCATCCGGCCTGCTCGCAGCCGATATCTGATTGGGCCAAACAAGGACCGAGACAATTTTGGCCTGTTAAAAGCCCGTGACTTGATTCGCACAATCATGGGCCGGGGTTCATTTCAGGCTGCTGCCGGCCCGTGAGCTGTTCGGCACGTTTTAGGCCCAACCTACATCGTGATTGCATGACGGCCCGATTATGTACCGTAATTTTACGGTTTGGCCGGTTTACTGCGAAGACATGATATATATACAGTAAAATAACTGCAGCATCGTGAATAAGAAAAAACATAGACTATACAATAAAGAAATTACGGCATATTACATCCACTGGGCATCAAAGTTCGCCACTATGATAATAAAGCACAAGCAGACAGCAGATTACATACACTGGGCATCAAAGATCGCCACCAGTGCAAATAAACATGCCGAAAAAATAATATACAAAACCGACAGCACTTCAATAGAGTTCAAGAAAGGTTAGCCCTGCTGGGGAGCTGCAGCGCAAGCAACTGAGCAAGATGATGAGACTGCGCTTGTTCAACACTTATATCTTCCTCACTCTGAAAGATAAACAGGAAGACAGATGACAGGTTTTGCACATAAAAGTATCAGTGCTGACAATTCATCACATTTCTTACTAACGAATAAAGTGACACAGTTTAAAATTGCATTAACACAATATGGTATTGTTCAGGTCAAGACATGGCAGGAAATGACATTGTGAAGGAGTTGGCAGCTTCACGACACCACTGGATTACAGATCAAGAACTCATAAGTATCAATGGTTAGTGTGCTGTCAATTTATACCATTTCAGATTGGCAAATAAAGAGACGGTTTAAATAATAGTAGAATGATATGCAATTGTTCATAGTTAAGACATTGCAGAATATGACATTGTGTTGTAGTGGGTAGGTTCACCACACCACTGGATTACGGATGAAGAACAAAAGCATACATGCAGTGCAAAAGAAGATCACTTGCTCTGTATAGTTTAATTTACATGGTATGAAGAAGGAACTTGGTTGTACAACTGAAAACTTAAATTGAGAAAGGACAAAGTTTTGTTTATGAACTACATAATAAAGTTTAAACAAGCAATTTGATGCAAACACCAAAAATAAACAGCTGTTGCAGTCATGCCTAACCAAATATATACAACAAAGTTTGAAGGCTTGAGATGGAAAAACTTACATTATTGGTGAAGACAGGCTCTATAAAGGCCTTGTCCATGCTGATGGGGGGGGGGCAATTCAAGAAGTTTACCATAGAATCTTCTTCAAAAGCATTGCCTTTATTCTACATTTTGTTAAGAGTAAATCTAGATGTGATAATATACGAAAAAATGGAGAATATTTAAGATAAGATGAAGAGTGATGCTACATAACCAAGTGGCTATAAATGTAAGTGCAGCGATACAGGCAAAAGGTACAGCCAAGAGCAATGCACAGCTAAACTTCTTCAGTACCAACCTTATGGTAAGAGTAAATATAGATATGATGTGTAGAAAATGGAGGGCAAAGTAAAATAAGCTGCAGAGTGATGGTACATGAAGAACTACCTGTCATTATAAGTACACTGATAAAGGACAGCATGTACTTACAAGAACAATGCAGAGCAGAAAAACATTGGCATTGGATATATTCTACACTAATGTAACCATTCATACAGATCAGATAATTTGGAGCGAACAATTGATAAGCAAGCTATCATGCATACTGCTGTCACATAATGAACCAGGTATGTATGCAAGTACAGTGATACAGGACAACAGGTACTAACAAGAGCAAAGCAGCGGGCAGCATATTTGTGATATCCTGTCGTTCTTGTCAAACCGGAATGCTTCTTCGAGCAGATTTCCTGCAAAAAAGATCCGTAAGGCACATGCGGAAAAGTAGAAGTTCAAATTGTCATGTGATTTCATAGATAGTACCTCATCCTGGGAACAAGACCAGTGCATGACAAGGTTTTTCCATTCAATGTCTTCTAAATTTAGCACAGGAGACTTCACCGGAAATTCGTTTATAGACTTGCCATCAAAGTGTGATTTCCTCAGGTAACACCGATACTGCTGCAATGCTTCCTTGAAAAGCACAAGCAAGCTTTGCTCGTCATGACTATCCAGATTGACCCTCGCCTAGTTACAACAATGTAATGTAAATCATTGATGTGTACAATCAGCAGAAAACAGGAAAATAATAACCATGAATAATAGCACTTACACGTAAGTTGGACAGGAAGATGTGAAAATGGTGTTTGTCTTCACAATAATCTTCCCATGATGGGAATATATGCACGTAGTCCCTAACAACATTGAAAGCATTGTCTTTCAAACTAGGAATAAATGGAATGGGGTTCCAATCTGTAGGAATTGGCCGTCTCTGCAGTTGGGATAGGTCTTCGGCCGGTGGACTTGCTGTACTTTTTGCTGGAGTGGGATTTTTCTGTGGTACAGCTGGTGCTATGGCAAATGAAATCGGTATACCTTTTGCTGGAGTGCAGGTCCTGTGTGGTGGGGCTAGTGGTGTGGCCAGTGAAGTATGGGTACAGTCTGCTGGAGTCGGTCCTACGTTTTGTGTCACTGGTTGTACAGCCAACATAAGTGGGGTGTTGTCTGATTTCTCCGGCACCACCACGTTTTTCAAGGACTTTGCTGGTGCTCCTTCAGGTTCGGCAATCACCCTCTTCCTTTTTGATGTCTGATGCATAAGAACAGCATTTGAGTGGAAAAACATGGTATGATGACAGATGGAATATGTATTGATAATGGATGGGCATGGCATCTCGACATATATGATGAGTAAACTAAGCAGATGGCGGTGCAACAAAGTAGAAGAAATGCAAGACAACATATGCAAGATACCCGCAATCAATAAAACATTGCCAAATTAGAACAGGGACCTTGATGGGTGAACAGGACAGGCCATCTGCCTTTGACTCCTCGAGGTTAGAATAGTCATTAGGATCATATTCTGAACAAGAATCAACAGGTGGGGAGCGTATGAGTTTCATTGCATCCAGAATGGCACTCAATGCCTTGGTGCCAATTGTGTAAGTCATTGCAGTGTTTAGCTTCAAGAGTGGACTGCTGCTAGTGCGACACAAAGCAGCTACACAGATCATAGTGTAGATATAACGGGAAAACCTTAAGCATCAGAGTAAAATCAGCAAAGTGGAACTTGCTGGAATATATGTGCTAGTATTGCCGGTACGGCTAGAAAGGCTTCGGATACCAGCTCTCTTCACGTGAAGGTGCGGTACTGTTAATATCAGTGTAGCTCTCAAAGGTGACACAGCTTCCCGCATTTCCTTGCTATTCTTATAGGATTCAAGTGGGCAGGCCACTACAAATCCTATTCCTATGTTTACAATATCCTACGAATCAAAGAGGCTCAAAGTGTCCATCACGACCGACCGTATAGACCTCTACACTGCAAATGTCCCTGCTCATCTTCAGTACAAGGAACATACTGTACTACTATCATACTCCCTCCCTTCCAAAATATAAGTCTTGGTAGAGATTTCCACTATGGATCACATACAGATGTATCCAAATACATTTTAGAGTGTAGATTCACTCATTTTGCTCCATATGTAGTCCATGGTGGAATCTATACAAAGACTTGTATTTAGGAACGGAGAGAGTACATGTTAAAGAAGAACGGAAGAGGAACATGGTAAAGAAGAGCAAGCAGATTTTGGACAATAAAATGTTGGTTGCACACTGCCCACACATGATGAACCAGAGCGCATTAAGAATGCAACTCCCAGCTGTCTCTCGACCATTTCAGGCGGTTGGATGAAGATCCTACGTCTCCTAACCCTTCTTCTTCCTCGTCTCTGATTCTTCCCATACAGAACACCGCACGGGCCGCCGGCCGGACCACCGGCCCCCATCGCATGTGTTCCTCCGCCACCCCCACCCCCACCCCTGCCCCATCCCCCACCCGCATCGATTTTTCTTTGTTCGGCGAGGCCCCACAACCACCCGAGCCCCTTCGATCGCACCGGCGAACTCCGGCGAGCTCTGAAAAATCGACTGACCCAATTTTGAAATTTAGTCTACTGTGATTT